>NC_056747.1:427968112-427988112 GCF_019279795.1 Protopterus annectens | reverse complement strand
AAAAATGGTAGGAAATCTGACACCACAGGCTGACAGTAGACCCTATTTGGGAGGAGCTCTTGCACCTAATTCAGTATTAGCTTTTAGTGCATTTAAAGGATTATAATACATGCCACAGGCAATAACCGTGAAACACTTTACTGCTAATACTCTCCAGCAGTTTTGAAAGCAGAGGCATAGCTAGAGTGAGATGAAGAAAACATCTGTTCGAGGCACAATATATTAGTCAGTGCAAATGGCAGATGACAGCTAGAAAGTAACACAGAACCAGCATTCAAAAGTGAATTCTAAAATTACATTTGCGGTTAGAGCTGAAACACTTCATGTTTGGTATTTGGCTGTAGCATGCACTTGTTCCATTTGTAGCAAGTAGCTTGCTTAAATTTTGAAAGGATAAGTGTTTTTTTTTTCCCCCGAGTTCGAGTTGAAAGAGGGCACCACATCAGGGTACTTGCACAAGATGCCAGATTACCTAAATGTGGTTCTTTTTCAAAGTATCAATAATTCTAAGAAAACACACACAAAAGCCTGAAGAAGTAGGAATTTTAGGAAAGTCTCATGTTTTGAAAGCAAACAATATGTACTGAATAAGGAAAAGCTTAACTGAAATAAAAATCAAATCAGTTTAGCAGACCCATTAGACCATTTTAGAACACAACAAATTAAAAAGTAAGAACAGCTTAGAATGCAGCTGTGACATTATTACTGAGTAAAAGATCAGGTAAGTATAGACGGCTTGCTATACTAATGAGCGGATAACCAAGGTGGTTCAAGGAAGAGCAGGGGGAAAGGTGATTAGTAAAGGATAGCTGCAAATAGGCAGAGCTGTATTCCTGATTATCCATTTTAATGATGTGCCTAAAAAGAGGCTAATGAAACTGGGCCCTGACATTAGGTATTTGAAAACCTCAGACACTTCAGATGAGTTGAGGCATCTTTAGAAGCACAGTACTGCTGTCTATCCTTTTCAGTGAAACTACCTACTTCGCAGCCCCATTAAATTATTTGACCTTTCTGGGTGTCGGCAGACATGAAGGTTAGTGGTTCCCACAGTGCTGGCATTTGAGAGTAATGTATTTTTTTTTTTGAAAGTCAATGCTTACAGCAAATTTAAAATAACCTGTGACACAATGCATGTACTAAACTGACATATTTTAATTACAAAATGTATTAGTGCATGAATCCAAACCTTTAATGACCAGCCAGTCTTTTTGCTGCGTTTAGAATACCATAGATTTTGTACTGTTCACTTTCAATTTAATGTAAAGCCACACCCAAAAAATGAAAACAAGTTTTGCTTTTTATCATATCTTAATCTTTCTTTCATGCAGCATTAATCGCCATGTATAAATTTAAGTGGTTACTGTTATTTGCCACAGCACAATCTAATGAGAGAAGGCACCCTGACAGGATTTAATTTCTACAGTCAAGCCATGTTTTTTTCATTCTAATATCATTTTATGGGCGGGTAGATTTATTGCACTGTGGTGAGAAGATTTTCTACAGTCTGCTTTCTCCAGTTATTTAAAAATTAAAGTACTTTGATTCTTTTTCTTCTATGGTAAGAGTTCCAGTTTGCCTTCTGGAATGAAGTACTTTGATTTTTATGGGTGGTGGCATTTCTTATAGGATTTTAATGTAGTTTTGAATCTTAGGCTTGAAGCGATAGCTTATTTAGTGCTTTTCTTTGGCCTCAGTGTTATAGTCCTAAGGCACCTTCTCTGGATGAAGGTGTGAAGCTGGTTAGCTGCAGTTGATAACACACACATAAAAAGTCACTCTGCAATGAGTACAAAGAACATTTAAGAAAGTGTACTTTGTAAATACTGAAACCCAACTGGCTAAAACTGCAGAAAGTCCGAGCTGATAATACTGTATAAAACCTAATTAGAAAAAAAAATCTCTCAGAAATGAATAAACAAAATCAAAATGCTCCTTGGGTTTCAATATTTAGAAAACACATTTTTCTAATTTCACTTCATGCTCTCTCCACCTCCCAAAACCGCAACCAGAAAAAAAAAATAATAATAATACTTGACTCCTATTGCTGTAGCCTAGACATGTCCCTACTCCAGGGACTGTGAAATACAAACATGGCTTTAATAGATAATCTCCTTTTTGACATACAAGTTAGTGACATGCAGACCCCACCAACATACCACAATGTAGCTTCACTACACACTTGTACTTCATCCTAGATATCCTACAACATAAATCTACATGCACAAGTACAATCTGGACAGGTTTCCAGACATGAGGAAGCAATACAAATGCTGTCCCCTCATCCATGACAGCAACTGTGAATGCACACCTGATATAATATTAATCTAGTACTTTAGACAAGTTGCCGGCAAAGTTTATTATTCTACTTACTGTAAGAAAATATTGCCAAAATTAAAAACATAAAGTATTGCAGCTATTCATACCAGTGGAATGTAGAAACTTCTGATCAAATTAATACAACAGCCATGCCCCCCAAAAGGACATCATCATATCATAGCAGGCTCTCCTGCTGTACAAAATCCTAAATGGTACATATGTTCACAGACCATAAGTCGCAATCCATGGAGACGGGAACATTTAAGTGCAATATGTGAAGAATTACATAGTAATTATAAAACTGCTGCATCTCAGAGAATTCCTCTTTGAGGTAAGGTAAAGCAATATTGGAAGTTAGTATATAAGCAGCAGTAGGGTAACCCCCATATCAAGAGGTACGGGGGAACTGCTCCCTTTGAAAAGCACTTTTAATGTATAACAGCAAGTTTTGCACTTTGCTGTTATTTGAAGAAACTGCACCTAAGTTTTTGGACCAGAAAGCTGTCCTTCCCCCTATCGGTGCTCTCACAGTGTGGGGGGGGGGGTTAGAATCATAGGGTTCCACAGGCAGGAACAAAGGATTCAAATGAAGTTCACTGTACCTATCCAGGCATGCCCAAAGGGCAGTTTCAGGTGTACTCTCCAGTCCAACTGGTGAATCTGGGCATTTTGAGGCAATGTTACAACTGCCTTATGTACACAGACAACCCTCTCCTCCTACCACCAAACACTAATACATGCGAGAGATGCAATTATACAGCCAAACTGGAGGCTAAGCTCCCTCAACCCAAGACTGGATCAGACAATCAAGAGGAGAAGGGAAATACTTGCATCACACCACCAGTCTCACATAGACCCATCAAACCAGCACTGGCAAAAAACACACATAAATACACAAAAACATACTCGGAGGCTCTAATTAAAAATCTGCAAAAACAACAGAGACCTCCAAAGCAAACATCCAAGCAACCTCCACCCCCAACACAAACCATGAAACACATACTTCACAAAACCAGTGTCCATGCAATCACAGCCCTTAAGGCAAAATAACATACCCAACATACTAGTAATAGGTGACTCTATAGTCAGGCACACTGACATCCCACTCACTAGGCTGAATAAGGAGAAGGTTACTGTTAGCTGCCTGTTGGGTGCCAGGATCTGCCACATAACACAAGCACTCAGGTCACTCCAGAACAAGTACAAATACGACTCTGTCATTGTCCATGCTGGTGTGAATGACCTGAGCCGTACCTCCCTGGACTACACGAAAAGAGACATGGAAGAGCTCTCTGATCATGTAGCCCAGGCTGGTATAACCCTGACCCTGAGTAGCATCCTGCCCTCACCAAGAATGATACCACGGTATAAAGAAACAATTATCAATTTCAACAATTGGCTAAGTTTCTGGTGTCATTCAAAGGGGGTCCAGTGTCTGTCCGCCTGGGATGACATGCTCGACATGCCACGCTGCTTCGTTAGAGACGGCTTGCACCTGTCACCCTTAGGCTTTCAAATACTGGCCAAGGCTCTTGCCACCCCCATAGTGCCTTTTTTAAGCAAGGCTCAGAAGACAAACCCACCGCCGTAAATAGCACAAATAACAAAAAACTGAGGGTAATGCTACTCGATGCCAGAAGTCTAAACCTCAAAATGCATGCACTCGAGGCACTCCTCAGTATGGAGAAAATCGATAAATGTGCAGTAACAGAAACCTGGTTTAAGGCTCTAGAGAGCACCCCAGCACTACCAGGCTACAACTCATACCATACATTTCGGCCACAGAACCCGGACCTAAATACAAAAGGTGGGGGCATATCCATATTCATCAAGGATACCCACACCTCCAGGTTAGTAACACAGCACAATGCTTCAGAGATCATCCACGTGCAACTAACAATGGGCAAAACTGCAATTCAAATTGTAGCTTGCTACAGATCATCCACCATGTCCCAGGACCCCCATTCTGCATTTCTGGAAACACTGGGAAACATAAAGGTCCTATTTGTATCCAAAAACACAAAAGAGGCACACCACGATGATTCTTCAGGCTTTAATAGAGAATTAAAAACATCAAACGAACAGCTGTAGGAAGGAGTAAGCGCTTTCACGTTTTAACAATGCTTCTTCAGACTTAAAATACATCTAAAAAAATGTGTTCTTATGTACTCATAGTTAATTGAATAATTAAAGCAATTATAATAATTAAAACTCTATCACAGTCATCCCTTGTTAAAGGTGTATTGCTATGTTAGTAGCTTATATAAAAAACTATATCTTGTGGCTGTATATATAGTAAATGCAATATACTTATATATTATACAAGACACATCTACTAAAATTAAGAATAGAACAATTTAAAATGATAATAATTAGCAGTACTAATATAAAGTAGCCTACAACTTATAAGAACAAGCTAAAAAATGGTGTCACATGTATAACACTATCCTATGTGGCATAGCTAAATCAATAACTAGAATATTGTATAAAGATAATAATAAAATTATTAAACATACACACACATATATATATATATATATATATATATATATATATATATATATATATATATATATATATATATACATGTGGAAAATAAATATATATAAAAAATGTGTATGTTCGTACATACTTACACTGAATGTTTGGCTAAGTATATATGTACAGAAATAGTGTATGCAAGTTATATTAACTTGTTTACTGTACATGTATGGATATTAATGACTATAAGGTCTCCCTTTTAGAAAAGGTTTAAGTGATATTTTATCATTGAGGCCATGGCCTCTATGTGCTTGTAGCCTCAATATCCATTTGTTTTCCTTTTCTTCAGTGAAGTTCTTTATATCACCAAGTCTATCTGTTTTATTGACTAGCTCAAGTACTTGAAACGTGAATTTGTGTTTAGATCCTAGACTCAATACATGTCTGGCTAAAGCATTCCTATCATCCTCTCTATTTATGGCATATATATGCTCCCTAATTCTTTCCCGTAATGTTCTATTAGTTTTTCCTATATAGAATGATTTACATAATGAACATTTTGCCAAATATATCAAGTCCCTGGATCTACAATCAGCATATCTATCAAACTTGAAATTATTACCATTATCAGGATGTGTAAAACTATTTTCTTTTGCTATGTAGCTACATTGATTACAATGTCTGCATGGAAACGTACCCTTCCTTTGTGTTAAAGGGGCTACCTTTATATTATTTTCATAGCAGAGTAACCTCTTGAGGGATTTAATGTTCTTATATGTGATATCAGGCCTATCACCTATAATATCTTTTAGCCTATCGTCTACCAATAACATTCCCCAATTATTAGTTAAAATGTTTCTAATAGTATTATTCCTGTTTGTAAAAGGTATCACTATTCTATTCTTAACTGTTCCTGTCTTAAATCTTTTTATACTATTGCCATCTTTGCCAGTCCTATGTAGGAATGGTCTACCCCTACCCTCTCTTTCCAACGAATTATCCTGAAATATTTTGTTCAATACTTGTTTATTGTATCCTCTATTTAAAAATTCATCTCTTAGTGTCTCACATTGTTCATGATGTCTCATATCATCTGTTACTAGCCTAGAGACCCTTAATGTCTGACCTCTGACTATGTTAGGATAGAGGTGTCTAGGATGCATACTGTTGTAGTGTAATAGATTATTCTTTCGACAAGGTTTTCTAAACAAAATCCATATTAACAGTGTTCTTATCTTTACTAATAAGAACATCTAAAAATTCTATCCTATCAAATGATTTAGAACATTCAAATCTCAGAAAATCAGTTGTTCCATTTATATAAACTATAAACTGATCCAACTCTTCGGGTGTACCACCCCACAGGAGGAATACATCATCCACAAAACGTTTATACAGCTTAATATTCTCTCCAAAGAGTGCATTTCCTAAAACATAAGTTCCTTCCCAGTATGCCATCACAAGGTTTGCATATGAATTAGCACATGGTGTGCCCATCGCTACACCCTTTTTCTGTAAATAATAATTATTATCATATAGAAAAACATTGTTCTCAAGTACCAATTCTAGAATAAGCATCCATTGTATGACCTGGTTATTAGGAATGTTTTTCTCAAGTAGTAGCAATCTCACATATTCCATCCCTACTTGATTTGGTATGGATGAAAAAGGGAAACAACATCTAATGTAACCAGTAAATCACTGGTATAGTCACTATGTGAATGTAAGTACTCAGCATAGCTGTATAAAAACTCCTCTGTGTCTCTAATTATGGACTCATTGTTATTCACTATTGGTTTGAATTGTTTCTCCAGATAAATAGACATAGGCTCAGTGGCCCAGCCTTTACCCGATACAATAGGTCTCATTGGGGGGTCATATAAATTTTTGTGTATCTTTGGTAGACCTCTGAAGGTTGGAATGACTGGCTTTTCAACCAAGAAATACTTGTATAGATTTTCATCTATTATATTACATCTCAGGAACACTTTTAATCACTTTATCTAAAGTCACAGCATTCAAACAATGATATGTGTCTGTTTCTTTCAATAAATCTTTCATTTTCATATGATATAATGTCCTGTCTAATACTACTACTGAGCCCCCTTTATCAGCTTGCCTAATGACAATATTGATGTTATTTTGTAGGCTTTTTAATGCTTCACGTTCAGCATGAGTCAAATTATAAAACTCAGGTTTAACATTAGTCATATCACTGGCTATTAAATCCCTTTCACAAGCTTTCTCAAAAGCCTCAAGTGCAGGGCATAACTGTGGTATAAACGTTGATGGTTTTTTAAATACATTTGCATCTTTCACATTATCATTATCTGTGAATAGTAGTTTCAAGCCTAAATTCCTGACAAACATTTTAACATCTATAATAACATCAGCAATGTCAGCACTAGCAGCAGGTATGAAAGATAAACCCTTATCAAGTAGGGAAAGTTCATTTTCATTTAATTCATACCTGGGAATATTCACAGTTAGTCTTTCTGTATGGGACGCAGAACCTTCTTCTGGAATTCGAGCCTCTCTTCTGAGTTCTTCCTTTTCTTCACTCTGTTGTATGGTGACCATGCTTGTTTCCCTGCACTCTGTTGTACGGTGACCATGCTTGTTTCCCTGCACTCTGTTGTACGGTGACCATGCTTGTTTCCCTGCACTCTGTTGTACGGTGACCGTGCTTGTTTCCCTTCACTCTGTTGTACAGTGACCATGCTTGTTTCCCTGCACTCTGTTGTACGGTGACCATGCTTGTTTCCCTGCACTCTGTTGTATGGTGACCATGCTTGTTTCCCTGCACTCTGTTGTACGGTGACCATGCTTGTTTCCCTGCACTCTGTTGTACGGTGACCATGCTTGTTTCCCTGCACTCTGTTGTATGGTGACCATGCTTGTTTCCCTTCACTCTGTTGTATGGTGACCATGCTTGTTTCCCTGCACTCTGTTGTATGGTGACCATGCTTGTTTCCCTGCAGCCCGTATGGGGAAGGGAAAAGAGTGATTGTCCTCATTCTCTATCAGGCTATCCTCTTCATATGAGATGCAGCCGTTATTGGTTGTTTTGTTCGTACCTCTTGTATCTCTTATTTTCGGGCGGACATCAGCATTCGCTTCTATCTCCGCTGTTGACAATTCCGTTGTTTTTTCATGCAAAAAAGAATTAGTGTCAATCTCATTAATTATATTCTTCCCAGTGTTTACTGTAGCGTAAGTAGTAACCACTCTCGGTTTAGGAATGGCATTCAAACTAGTAGAACAGTTGGTAACGTTTCCAGATGACGTCAGCATAATAGGTGTGTCTCTCTCTCCATTCTCATGAATATTCATGACTTCCTTTCTTTTCGCCGGTTTTTCATTAGTGATTAAATCACTGCCCGTGGCTCCTTTGAATGTAACATTATTGTTCTTCCAAGTGTTCTCTCTCGGCCAAGAGAATATCTGGCCTCTCCTGAAATCGTTATAGTCTCTCTCCAGTTTTTTCTTCTTATCAGATTTTAATTTATTATCAAGCATTTTCACAGAGGTAGTCAGATCTTTAAGGAAATTTTCTATCCCATCTGAGTCGAGAAGGATTCTTAACTTCTTTTCCATCTCACTAATATCTTCTATTAGATTCTACTCTATCAGTTGATATTGTTCTATTAATAACCTGATATACCCATAGCTAGTTTCCAGGTTAAGTTTTTGCCATTTCCCTAACAAGTCAGGGTATGTTGTGCCAAAAGTCGGCATCTTAAGAATTCTTAGTCCCCTTGGGACTATCTTGAAGCTGAGGCACGCCTCCATATGCTGCCTCTGCCATTGTATGTTTTTTAATTTGTGAAAGTTATTTTCTATTCTTCTCGTTGATTGCAGTATTTCCATGTTTGATGCTGTGTTAACAGTTTTACTTCCATCTGTTGCTAAATCTTTAAGGGATAATTTTAGCAACGGATTATTGTTCATAGTGAAAAGTTCATTTAAAATATCATCACCAGTTCCAGATTCCATAATAAAAATTGATTTAAGAACTGTGTTCCAGTACCAGAAAGAACACAACAGTAATGCAACAAAGACAAACCAGTACTGGATGAAGTGTCTCTTGAGAAAAGTCCTATTTGTATCCAAAAACACAAAAGAGGCACACCACGATGATTCTTCAGGCTTTAATAGAGAATTAAAAACATCAAACGAACAGCTGTAGGAAGGAGTAAGCGCTTTCACGTTTTAACAACGCTTCTTCAGACTTAAAATACATCTAAAAAAATGTGTTCTTATATACTCATAGTTAATTGAATAATTAAAGCAATTAGAATAATTAAAACTCTATCACAGTCATCCCTTGTTAAAGGTGTATTGCTATGTTAGTAGCTTATATAAAAAACTATATCTTGTGGCTGTATATATAGCAAATGCAATATACTTATATATTATACAAGACACATCTACTAAAATTAAGAATAGAACAATTTAAAATGATAATAATTAGCAGTACTGATATAAAGTAGCCTACAACTTATAAGAACAAGCTAAAAAATGGTGTCATGTATAACACTATCCTATGTGGCATAGCTAAATCAATAACTAGAATAGTGTATAAAGATAATACATACTTGGATACAAATAGGACTTTTCTCAAGAGACACTTCATCCAGTACTGGTTTGTCTTTGTAACATAAAGGTCCTACCAAACATCCTAATTTTGGGTGATTTCAATTACCCAAACATTAACTGGGAGAACTACTCAAGTACTAACTCCCTTGCTCAACATTTCCTAGAATTTATAAACTCAAATGCCCTGGATCAACTGGTCAACACTCCCACCAGAGGTGACAATATATTGGACCTGGTCATCACCAACATGGGCGACCGGTGTTCCACACTGGAGGTCAACCCCTCACTGGTTAGATCTGACCATAAATGAATCCCTTTAGATATCCACATTCCACCCCCACCCCCGGACAAAGAAACCACCATGAAAAACTTTTTAAAAGCAAACTTCACGTTACTTAAGACCAAGGGGGAAACTTTCAAAGCCCCCATGCTAAAGGATAATGCGTCCAAGCTGCAAAATCCTTTACTAATGCATTCTACGGGCACCTACAAGAATGCATGGATCATGCTATCCCAAGCAAAACCAAGACTCACTCCTCCAAGAAAAGGAAACCAGTCTGGTGGACCCCTGCCATAAACAAACTATACAATAGAAGGAGGAAACAAGTACATAAAAGAGTAAAATCCCAAGAAGGGAAGACATCCCTGATCAGTATCAGCAAGAAACTATGATCCCTCATAAAATCATCCAAGGCGAGCTTCGAAAGAAAAATTGCCAGGGACTCCAAAGATAACCACAAGGCATTCTTTAGCTATGTCAAGAAACTAAGTGGCACTGCTCAGATCTGCTCGGAGTTAGTGCAGAACGGCACAAAATACACTGAACCGACCAATATCGCCAACATCCTGGCACACAGGTTCAGTGCAAACTTCACCCCCCTCTCACCCACAAAAGGGCCCATAACCATACCAGAAGAATGTAGAGCCCCTGAAATCAGACACTCAGGTTAAAACAGCCCTCTCCAAAGCCAAAAACACAGCATCAATGGGACTGGGCGGTGTCCCAGGCTGCGTCCTACATGAGCTCAAAGACGAACTAACCCCTCACCTAAACACACTGTTCAAACTCAGCCTCTCCACAGGCTACGTACCCACAGAGTGGTGCACAGCAATGGTTATTCCACTCCTCAAAGGTGAAGCCACAACAGACCCCAGGAACTATCGCCCTATAAACCTGACTAGCTTGGTCTGCAAGGCTATGGAGTGCATCATCATGGAACTCATTAACAGAGACATTGGGAACCTCCAAACACTGGACCCTACCCAGTTCAGCTTTGTTAAGGGCAGATCATGCCTCCTAAACCTGGTGAACTTCTTTGAGACAGTTACCAAGGCTATACATGAGGGAAAGGTGGTACACACAGCTTACCTAGACCTCGCAAAGGCCTTCGACACCATTCCCCATTCTGGTATTATAGACAAGCTCACCAGCCTGAACATAAACCCCTACATCACAAGATGGGTTGCCAACTGGCTCATGGCCAGAACCCACATGGTGAGAGTTGCAGGAACTAGGTCAGACTCTAAACCAGTTACAAGTGGTGTTCCCCAGGGCTCAGTCCTAGGACCCCTCCTGTTCGGTATACACTTCTCAGAGGTAAAGGCAAGCACAGGAGGACTATGGCTGACCAGGTTCACAGACGACTGCAAACTAGGGGCTATAATTGACTCTCCAGCTGACAAAGACATCCTCCAAAAGGGTCTCACTGAGACAGATACCTGGTGTCAAAATCATGGCCTCAAGCTAAATGCCAAAAAGTGCATAGTCATCCCCTTTGGAAAAAACAAAGTACCCACAAACTACCACATAGGTGGTAGTCCCCTAAATACAGAAGATGTAATAAGGGATCTGTGGACCCAAGTAGATAGTAATCTCTCCTTTGATAATAACATTGCCAAAGTGGTTAGAAAATCTTTCTATGTGGCCCACCTAATCACAAAAGGGTTCGCATCCAGATCAGAAGAGGTCATTGTGCCCCTCTACTCATCACGCATCAGACCCATCATAGAATACAATGCCCCATTCGGGCTATACCTTACAAGACACCTGCAACAACTGGAAAGACCATGTAAGTACCTCACCAAGAGGATCACTGACCTCAAACAAATGCCCTATGCAGCTCGACTGAAGAAACTCCAGCTGTACTCGGTTGCATACCGCCTACTCAGAGGTGATCTCTGCCTGACATACAAGGCCATGTCCAACCCAGAATTGATGGACATGCTCCACCTAAAGAAAAACATATCCCCTTGAGCCACACACTCTGGAGATCTAAACCTCACCAGGACAATAATAAGGATGTGCTGGAGGGATAGATTCATGTCCCAGAGACTTCCCATGCTCTGGAACAATATTCCACTCTAAATTAGGCAGAGCTCCTTGCTAATACTCTTCAAGAGAAACCTTGACGAGTGGATGGGAAACCAAAAGTTTACCTCGGGGATCACTTCAGTGGCTCTGCTGGACAGGGACACAGGGAACTAATCTAAGGGGGTTGCGAAAGCCAACACATTCTAGCTAGGCTTATAAATACCTTTGTGCAGATAGCCTAGTACCTACCTATGAACCTATGATGCATATTATTCAGCTTATGTGGAGATTCCCGCCTCTTGTCTTTGATGGAGTAAATGGATCATTTGGCAGAAGGCAGAGTTGCCATTGAGCAGGTCCGGCATACCCTGGTGGTTTGACTGCTCTCTATATGCTTTACTCTAGGGAAGAGATTAGGAAGGAGAAAAAAACTTTCAGAAAAGTATACAGAAAAAGCCATAGGGAAACATTTTACTTCAAGGCATGATTTCATAAACATGGAAAAAAAACTTTTCATTCAGTTAACACTTCACATCTGAGTTGTTAGACACTCGGGGCTATCTGAATGCACAATGTAAAAGAGTATATGAAGTGAAAAATTAACGGATGTAAGAGGAATGGGGACTTCAGTTTCCATGTATGTTAAAATAAGTGTATCAATCAATCAAATGCTTATTTTCACTTTTGTTTAATGAGTGTGACAAAATAAGATACCAAATAAGTGGAGACAGAGGGTATTCTAAACAAAATTGTGAAATGTACTATAATCTATAAAAAAACATTTTGGGGTTTACTGTACTAAAGAACAACAAAATACTGAATTCTACACTTTGGGGTTCACTGTACTAAAGAACAACAAAATACTGAATTCTACACTAACTTACATGTACAAAAAGATAAAGAAATATGTGTAGTTGCTGTATAAATGCAGAAATACATGATAAGTAAACTAATGAGGATAATATGTTGCAAATTAAGAACACATCAACAAATGGGTAATTTGAAAACTGTTAAGCTAAATTTAACTTGCATAAAGTGACCTTTAAGGAGATTAGTAATAGTGTAACAATGTTACATGTTTTTTTCTTTATTGTCTGTTATTTGCCCAGATTAGTAGACTGGTAAATTACTCTTTTTCATCCACTGACCTAGCCACAAACAAATGTGAGGTATCAGAATATATGTTACAATGCAGTTGAAAAAACAGTACATACAATCAAAACATATAAGAGACAGACATACAAGATATAAATAGTAATACCAAATGTATAATGGTAAAAACATTTCATACAGCTTCAAGACAGGTGCAGGTAGTATATACATGCATGAGGATGAGGACAAATGAAGTAGTGGTTCAAAGAGCAAGTGATGAGGTAATGGACATGGAGCAGCAGTAGAATAAGTAATAATAATATATCTAGGTATACTATCTAGATATACTATATAAATCTATATATTAGTTAGATCATACCCAAAGAGTTTCTGTATAACAGTATGAGGAAAACATTATACTGGTATGTTAGCCTTAGCTGAAATCCCTGAAGCATTTGCATCTGGATTCATGCAATTGTAATGTATTATAAAGGTTGTTATATTACTGATGGCTGCAACAGAAGCAGGATCAAAACAAATTTTTGCATATGGCAACTGTAAAATGACGCCTTTTCAGCTTTAAGCAAGAGTTGCTTCTAAGTGAGTTACTGGTTTCATGAATTAATAAATTTATTGGATGTGGGCAGAAATTCAATTTAAGTAACTTAAAGGTCAATTTTTTCCATATATCTGAGGACTTTCCTAAAACTTGGTGGTGAAGTAGTGTTCTTTAAAGTTACAAAATGTATAAACCAGAGGATTACATTTTTCTGTACTCTGAAGATCAGTTCAGACAGTGGCAAAAAGATAAGTATTGTATATTCCAGGCAAGGGATAAGCATATTTATAGCAAGAGCCATTCAGGCTTCAATTATGTTATTAGTATATTTGATCCATTTATTTATATGTTAGGTTAATAGGATATAGAAATGTTTAAAGGGACTAGAGGGAGAACATTTTTTATTATTATTATAGTTATTATTATTATTATCAGAAGACTCTATAGATGTTGCAGTATTGATACAAAATCTAGAATTAAAGATTTTGGATGTGACAGGTCTGACACCTGGAAGAGCAGCTGTAGTGAATATAAGGAAAGAAAATTCAGTATGTAACAGTTATTTTCATGCATGTGTCTCTTACCATTGCATCGGGAAAGAAGATATTTAAGGAAATACAGGTATTCACAAAGGTGAATTTGAATTCAAGAACAAAATAAGGCAAAAGAGGACAAGATGTAAGGTTGGCATGGAATGTATGTAAAGCTGTTCATTTGGTTGACAGCAAATAGTTTAAGAAAAATCAAAATGAAAATCAATTAAATTCTGTTTTGGATACATTATTAGAAGTTGACAGTGCTGAAAGAATAGCTATTTTTTTTTTCAAATCATAAGTTGATATGGACAGATACAAGAGATTATTTATGCTTTGCAAAGTTAGGGACGAGTACCAAATACTAAATAGAGAAAGAATGAATGAAATAATATTCTAAGAAATCGAGAATGATTTACAAAATAAGTTTGTGTTAATGAGGAGATGGTACTATACATGTACTGACTGTAGCTGGCATATAAAGAAAACAAATAAGGAGCATTTAAAAATGGAAAGACCAAAACATATGTCATGGAAATCAAGTTTCTATGTTGCATGAACAAATGCAAGTAGAAGATGAAATGGGTTTTATTAGGGAAAGAATAACATATAAATATAATTTTAAAAAAAAAGCAAATACATTTGTTAAGAGGGAAATTAAACTCCAATGTTTAAACATTTTAAATAGCAAAGGCATTAATGTCAAGACACAAGAAGAAATTATGGAAGTGGTGGAAAAGCATATTAGAATTTTGTATCAGTCGTAGAAAGGGATATGTCAGAAAGGTTTGACAGTACTGAGATTAAAGGAAGAATCTAGAAAAAGCACACCAACGCATCTGTTCAGAAGAGTCAGGAGTTCCACTGAAATATGCAACAAAGCGTGCTTTACCAGGCATACCTGATGCTAATAATGAATTGTACAATTAATTAACATTTTGTTAAAGGTGGTAAATGGGCAGCTTATTAATGAAATACAAAATGTTATAGTAAAAAAAAACATTAAAATTATATGGAAGAAAACTCAGAAGAACAAAATAAGCTCTGGAGAAAACTTTATGTAATAATTATAAAACTGTTAATAAAATATTATAGATAGGATTACTAGAGGGATCCTAATAACTTTAAATAAAGCAACATAGTGAATAAAAGGGAAATATATAAAAGACAGCTGTTAGTAATATGGGAAGTAGTGCTTAAGATCAGAGATAAGAAAGGAAAGAAAATCGATATCATGATATAAAAATATTTGATTCAGTTTCACATCACTACATGCATAAAGTCCTAACAGAATATAGATTTAGTCAGAGGGTTATTTCCCTATGTAGAATTGTATGTATATATATATATATATATATATATATATATATATATATATACAGACAGATATACATGGATAGATATAAAAAATAGTTTCATTAGTTAATGGATGATTAGGTAATATTTTGTGCATGCATAGCTGTATAATCAAGGTTGCTAACTTAGTGTAATACTGTTTGTATTAACCATGCATATAACAGGTAGGATTATATAAGCACATATTTGATACATTAATTTGAAAAATAAGTAAAAAAGTAAGATTACCATTTGATAAAAAGTCTTTTGAGTGACACAGCTTTAGATGTAAAGAGAATTGTCAGAAATATGTATATATTAATAAAATATTAGGTATTTATTTTAATTGAAGGAGCATGGAGGTTCTAGGTACTATATCTGATAATGCAGAAGTAGTCAAGAAAGGTTGGAAAGAACAGTTAAAGTAAGAGAAGTATTACAGGTATGACAGGTACTGTATGTGTATTTTAAGGTTTATGGAAGAACAGTTAAATATGGAAAGAGAAATAGTACAGGAATAGAAGCCATTATAGGCATCTTTTAATTAAAATGTTTACTTAAATAACACTTTCTTATTAGGAACATTTGTTTGTTATAAAGGAATTTTTTTCATTCCCTGAGAGTTTAGTAAAATAATTAATTGGCTGTATTTTCTCTGGGAGTCATAGCTTAACCTAGTAAAAACAGGTATGTTGTTTAATGAAGGAAAGTTTGTATGTATGGGAATGTTTCGTCCAATGCTGCATATGGTATCACTTCATAGACTGTGCACATTGAGTGTAAAACTATAGTTGTTAGTATGGATTATTATAAAATGATAACATGATTTCTGGGAAATATTTTAGCAAAAGAAAAGAAGGAAACTGTATTGTGAAAAAGAAAATTCTGGTTGGTATACCAGAAGAAAACTGAATTATAGAAATTAAATATAGCAAAGACTGTTTTAGATAAAGATTAAAGTATGTAAATATGAATAAATGCTATTTTGTAAGTGCATGGAAAGGTATTGAAGAAGAAAAGTTAAGAACATCACTGGCAAGGAAGGAAACAGTAAGTGTAGAGAAAGTTAGGTTTACTCATACGGCATATCCATTATATAAACTGCCAGTAAACGCAAAACAAACACAGCAAAGGCAATGTTTAGTTTAGGGCTATAGTTGTGAGGTGCCTATAAAACACTCTTTCTGTGATGGAGGATCAAACATTTTGGGGATGTTATTCTCAACAGGAAAACAGAAATATTCATAATGACAATTTTTTATGGGTGTCATACAGGAATATTGGATAGCTACATGGATGAGACTAACAGAAGAAAGTTGCATTGTTTTTGGCAAATGTATCGGAAGGTGCGCTGATGTGTTATTTAATAAGAAATGGGACAATAATGAAAATTAAACTATGGTTTTAGTGAAAAGGATTGGGAGGAGAGATGTAGATGGATACAAAGGATACTGAGCATGAAAATCTTTTGTGTCTAAGTACTGTATATGACATTTAGCCTATGAGATTTATTTTGTAATATTGTTTTATTTCATATGTAAATGTTTCAAAACAAGATAATATTTTCCTACTCTTTTTGATAAATACACTGGAATCTTTCACATTTACCTGAGCTACCACCAGCTCAGGCAAATGGGACCTTGATATGACATCTCATCTGAATGGCAGCACCTCAGGAGTGCAGTACCTCACCTCAACCCCCACCAATTATGCTGAATTGTAGTGCCAGTACTGGAAAATATGGAAAATAAATCCTACCACCATGTGTAGGAATATAACTCCCAATCTTTTGAACTTCCAGAATCAAATTTGAGTATGCTATGGGATAAGCTACAGACACTGATAATTTTGAACATCATCAGTGAATATTTACGTACAGCAACTGCAAAATGATGTTTCCTGATACAGTGGTAAATTGACAAAGTCATGGTTTATCAGACTATAACATAAAATGAAAAATGATGACATCTTTGCAAATATTTAAAACAATTAACTTACAGAGGTGTATTTAATTTCATAAATATGTGGCTCATTACTTCATCAATTTCTATTATTTTTCTTAAATGCATTAAAATACTTATTTATTTACATAATATTATAAATGTTGTAATAACCCTACTTAAATCCAGACAGAAATGGATTTTTACTACTTGAAAAGCATGTGTAATATTTGATAGATGGACTGAAATATAATATAAACATATTCTGAACTATTTAAGTAAACCTTTAATGACTATAAAACATATAAATGCCATTTTTATAAATGCAATAAAATAAAACTTAGAGATGTGCCTTGTAGAGCTAGTAATACACCTTCAGGCACTCTTCCTTTGAGCTCATACCCTACAATGTCACTGGTACTGCAGTATTTTCTCTACAATGCACAGCCCCTAATGTCTTATTGTCCTTGTAGAACAGATGCAAGGACATATGTCCCCGGTACTCCAGGGACAAAAGTTAAAGATATATGCAAGCACTCACCATACCTACCCTGCTTGTCCTAGAAAGGTCTTCCTGCAATAAGTGGATGATTTAGTTCCTTCTTTTTGTGCACTCTCATGCACCACTGCTTACAGCTCCCTCTGTCTTCCTACCCTGACTAAACAAACTCTGGAGTAATACTGCCAGTCACACTCCAAGCCTCCCCTGTTGGCTCCTCTGCTATGTCCTTTGCATCTTATTACCTTTTGTCTACTGCTTGAATGTCTATACCTTTCTGTGTTTATATGACACTCTCTGCCATTCCAAACTAATTTAAAGATAAGATCACTGATAAATCTCTCTCCAAACCTGATTATGTATCACTTTCCATTTTGGACTAAGATGGATCTTGTCCCATGCAAACAGTTTGTCTCTGTACTATTCCCAAGACGTTTTACCTTGCCCATTGCCAAAGCCAATCATTAAACTCTCTAAATCTCTCTTTTCTCAGGGTGCTGACTAATGGTATCAGTAACACTTCCATGAATGCCGTCTCTATCCCCTTCTCTTGGTAGCTCTCTGTCATCTCTGTGTTCCTGATTGCTGCTGTCTCCATCCATTAAGCTCAATTTATAATCACTCTTCTCCCTTGGTGATCACTTTGATAACATCTTACCGCATCTTATTGAATTTAAGCTCCAAAAAGGCTTTTGGTCAAATCTGGTGTCTCCTTATTAGCTTGCATTTATATTTAATACCACTGTGACTGAGTTTCCACTTACCCAAACCTTGTTTTATTTCACATCACTAGTTGTAACTTTCCCAACCACTTCCAGCACCCCAGACTTTCTCACTGGCTGTAATACTTGCTTCTCTCTTTGAGCTACAACGAATTAGCCAACCCATTTCTTCTGTCTTCTTCCTACAATGTTTCCTCAGCTGTCTCCCTTGCTTTATCTGTCACATCTGGCTATATGTCTTCCTACCCACTTCCCTCCTGGTCTGTTTGAAGTGATGGTTATTGCATGGCAGCTCTGACTTTGTCTTCCATTTTTTCCTCATTACTGTTCTTTACAGCAGTCCTCCTTGCTCTACTCTTTGTGGCAGCATCCCTTCCTTTCTCCCTTCACCTTACTGTTTCATGACTTGCTTGCATTCCTTTGACAACCTCTATGTCTTCCTCTCTTCTACCTTTCTCCCCATTTTTCTACCACACAATTTCTGTTGCACTCCTGCTGTCTCCTTCTATCCACATCCACTCTATCGCTCTTTTCTTACCAGTTAAAAATTAAAAATATAGAGAGTTGTTAGTGTGGAATTTCCTTATAAGGAAAAAAGATGATGTATTAACTTTAATAGTAGTTAAAGGTATTGTACTAAGTTTGTTGGAAATAATCTGCTTGAACAAAATGTATTTAAACATAGGAGAAGTAAAGCTCTGAAACCGATGTGTTAAAAAGGACCACTGCTATTTTTAATCTTTGAGTAGGTGACAAACTTAGTTTTTTTCAGATCTACATAACTCCTTACAGGTGATCCGCTGTGGCGACCCCTAACTGGGAAAAGCCGAAAGAAGAAGAAGAAAATTACTCCTTACACATACATGCCAAAGGAGAAGAAATAAACTGGTGGTTCAAAAAAATCAGAATACCTGTTAAATATTCATAACTGATTAATACAACAGTATACATACTGGAAAAGATGGATCATTTACACTGAAGAGAGATGAAATTTCTTTTATTTTCATTGAGTTTAAACTGATAGAAGCTTCAACAAGTTGAAAAATGCTAAAATGCCATCCCCCTACACTATCTATGTGAGGGGGGGGTGTTTGTCCCATCAAACATATATATATATATATATATATATATATATATATATATATATATATATATATATATGGATTCACTTCATAATCTCAAAATACTGCAATATCAAATTGCAGTATCTTGAAACCATGAAGTCGAATACTCTAAACACCGAACATACATAAACCTGACACACAAAATTGCGAATCCACAAAATCCCGAAAAACATACATCACACACTAGAAAACACATACATAGACAAATGTACATAACTCCCAACACTTCCCTACAGCAAACACAACACACACAACCATAACAAATACATACACCTACCCTTAGTATATTCAGGGGGGCAAGCCCCGCACACCCCCTACTTATATATACTAACTCCAAGGTCGCACAACACTCCATAACACACACAATCCAACACCACACATTCCACACACCCCAGTACAAACACACATCACATACACACGAACAACAGCACTCCCAACATTAACCTACCCTAATCCACACCTCAAACATCCCAACACACTCAAACA